>NC_039360.1:1351133-1351798 GCF_003573695.1 Papaver somniferum | reverse complement strand
TGCACCAAGTTCCTCTTCTACTGGGATTTATCGAAAAATCCATGTTTCGACCCGTGCATATTCGCGTATACCATCCACCAAGTTCCTCTTCTACTCGGATTTATCGAAAAATCCATGTGTCGACCCTAGCATATTCGTGTATACCATGCACCAAGTTCCTCTTCTACTCGAATTTATCAAAAAACCAACGTTTCGACCCACGCTTATTCCAGATTCCATGAACTAAGTTCCTCTTCTACTTGGATTTATCGAAAAATCCATGTTTAGACCCTTGCATATTCGCGTATACCGTGCACCAAGTTCCTGTTCTACTCGGAGTTTTAGCAAAAAATCCATTTTTCGTCCCATGCGTATTCGCGATTCCATGAACCAAGTTCCACTTCTACTCGGATTTATCGATAAATCCATGTTTCAACACCTGCATATTCGCGTATACCATGCACCAAGTTCCTCTTCTACTGGGATTTATCGAAAAATCCATGTTTCGACCCATGCATATTCGCATATACCATGCACCAAGTTCCTCTTCAACTTGGATTTATCGAAAAATCCATGTTTTGACCCATGCATATTCGCGTATACCATGCACCAAGTTCCTCTTCTACTCGGATTTATCGAAAAATCATGTTTCGACCCATGTATATTCGCATATACCGTGCACCAAG
>NC_039360.1:1350631-1351123 GCF_003573695.1 Papaver somniferum | reverse complement strand
TCCATGTTCCGACCCATGCATATTCGCGTATACCGTGCACCAAGTTCCTCTTCAACCCGGATTTGTAAAAAAATCCATGTTTCGACCCATGCATATTCGCGTATACCGTGCACCAAGTTCCTCTTCAACCCGGATTT
Source organism: Papaver somniferum (assembly GCF_003573695.1). Taxonomy (NCBI): domain Eukaryota; kingdom Viridiplantae; phylum Streptophyta; class Magnoliopsida; order Ranunculales; family Papaveraceae; genus Papaver; species Papaver somniferum. The sequence continues at coordinate 1,350,986 of NC_039360.1, read as the reverse complement.
ATCAAAAAATCCATGTTTCGAACCATGCATATTCGCGTATGCCATGCACCAAGTTCCTCTTCTACCCGGATTTAGCGAAAAATCCATGTTTCGACCCATGCATATTCGCGTATACCATGCACCAAGGTCCTCTTCTACTCGGATTTATCGAAAAATCCATGTTTCGACCCATGCATATTCACGTATACCATGCATCAAGTTCCTATTCTACTCGGATTTATAGAAAAATCAATGTTTTGACCCATGCATATTCGTGTATACCATGCACCAAGTTTCTCTTCCACTCGGATTTATCGGAAAATCCATGTTTCGACCCATGCATATTCGCGTATACCATGCACCAAGTTCCTCTTCT
>NC_039360.1:1346537-1350621 GCF_003573695.1 Papaver somniferum | reverse complement strand
TCCTCTTCTACTCGGATTTATCGAGAAATCCATGTTTCAATACATGCATATTCGCGTATACCATGCACCAAGTTCCTCTACCACTCGGATTTATCGAAAAATCCATGTTTTGACCCATGCATATTCGAGTATACCAAGCACCAAGTTCCACTTCTACTCGGGTTTATCGAAAAAATCCAAGTTTCGAACCATGCATATTCGCGTATACCATGCACCAAGTTCCTCTTCTACTCGGATTTATCGAAAAATCATGTTTCGACCCATGTATATTCGCGTATACCGTGCACCAAGTTCCTCTTCAACTCGGATTTATCGAAAAATCCATGTTTCGACCCATGCATATTCGCGTATACCGTGCACCAAGTTCCTGTTCTACTCGGATTTTTAGCAAAAAATCCATGTTTCGTCCCATGCGTATTCGCGATTCCATGAACCAAGTTCCACTTCTACCCGGATTTATCGATAAATCCATGTTTCAACACCATCATATTCGCGTATACCTTGCACCAAGTTCCTCTTCTACTGGGATTTATCGAAAAATCCATGTTTCGACCCGTGCATATTCGCGTATACCATCCACCAAGTTCCTCTTCTACTCGGATTTATCGAAAAATCCATGTGTCGACCCTAGCATATTCGTGTATACCATGCACCAAGTTCCTCTTCTACTCGAATTTATCGAAAAACCAACGTTTCGACCCACGCTTATTCCAGATTCCATGAACCAAGTTCCTCTTCTACTCGGATTTATCGAAAAATCCATGTTTAGACCCTTGCATATTCGCGTATACCGTGCACCAAGTTCCTGTTCTACTCGGAGTTTTAGCAAAAAATCCATTTTTCGTCCCATGCGTATTCGCGATTCCATGAACCAAGTTCCACTTCTACTCGGATTTATCGATAAATCCATGTTTCAACACCTGCATATTCGCGTATACCATGCACCAAGTTCCTCTTCTACTGGGATTTATCGAAAAATCCATGTTTCGACCCATGCATATTCGCATATACCATGCACCAAGTTCCTCTTCAACTTGGATTTATCGAAAAATCCATGTTTTGACCCATGCATATTCGCGTATACCATGCACCAAGTTCCTCTTCTACTCGGATTTATCGAAAAATCATGTTTCGACCCATGTATATTCGCATATACCGTGCACCAAGATCCTCTTCAACTCGGATTTATCGAAAAATCCATGTTTCGAACCATGCATATTCGCGTATACCGTACACAAAGTTCCTCTTCAACTCGGATTTATCGAAAAATCCATGTTTCGACCTATGCATATTCGCGTATACCGTGCACCAAATTCCTCTTCTACTCGGATTTAGCGAAAAATCCATGTTTCAACCCGTGCATATTCGAGTATACCATGCACCAAGTTCCTCTTCTACTCGGATTTATCGAAAAATCCATATTTCGACCCGTGCATATTAGCGTATACCATGTACCAAGTTCCTATTCTACTCGGATTTATCGAAAAATCCATGTGTCGACCCGTGCATATTCGCGTATACCATGCACCAAGTTCCTCTTCTACTCGAATTTACCGAAAAATCCATGTTTCGACCCGTGCATATTCGCGTATACCATGCACCAAGTTCCTCTTCTATAAGGATTTATCGAAAAATCCATGTGTCGACCCGTGCATATTCGCGTATACCATCCACCAAGTTCCTCTTCTACTCGGATTTATCGAAAAATCCATGTGTCGACCCGTGCATATTCGCGTATACCATGCACCAAGTTCGTCTTCTACTCGGATTTATCGAAAAACCCATGTTTCGACCCATGCATATTCGTGATTCCATGAACCAAGTTCCTCTTTTACTCGGATGTATCGAAAAATCCATGTTTCGACACAAGCATATTCGCGTACACCATGCACCAAGTTCCTCTTCTACTGGGATTTATCGAAAAATCCATGTTTCGACCCATGTATATTCGCGTATACCGTGCAACAAGTTCATCTTCTACTCGGATTTATCAAAAAATCCATGTTTCGGCACATGCATATTAGCGTATACCATGCACCAAGTTCCATTTCTACTCAGATTTATCGAAAAATCCATGTTTCGACCCATGCATATTCGCGTATACCGTTCACCAAGTTCCTCTTCAACCCGGATTTATCGAAAAATCCATGTTTCAACCCATGCATATTCGCGTATACCGTGCACCAAGTTCCTGTTCTACTCGGATTTAACGAAAAATCCATGTTTCGACCCATGCATATTCTCGTATACCGTGCACCAAATTCTTGTTCTACTCGGATTTATCGAAAAATCCATGTTTCGACCCATGCATATTCGCGTATACCATGCACCAAGTTCCTCTTCTACTCGGATTTATCGAAAAATCCATGTGTCGACCCTAGCATATTCGTGTATACCATGCACCAAGTTCCTCTTCTACTCGAATTTATCGAAAAACCAACGTTTCAACCCACGCATATTCCAGATTCCATGAACCAAGTTCCTCTTCTACTCGGATTTATCGAAAAATCCATGTTTCGATCCATGCATATTCGCGTATACCATGCACCAAGTTCCTTTTCTACTCGTATTTATAAAAAATCAAGTTTCGACCCTTGTATATTCGCGTATACCATGCACCAAGTTCCTTTTCTACTCGGATTTATCGAAAAATCCATGTTTCAACCCATGCATATTCGCGTATACCACGCACAAAGTTCCTCTTCTACTCGTATTTATCGAAAAATCCATGTTTCGACCCATGCATATTCGCATATACCGTGCACCAAGTTCCTCTTCAACTCGGATTTATCGAAAAATCCATGTGTCGACCCATGCATATTCGCGTATACCATGCACCAAGTTCCTCTTCTACTCGGATTTATCGAAAAACCCATGTTTCGACCCGTGCATATTCGCGTATACCATGCACCAAGTTCCTCTTCTACTCGGATTTATCGAATATGCATGGGTCGAAAAATCATGTTTCGACCCATGTATATTCGCGTATACCGTGCACCAAGTTCCTCTTCAACTCGGATTTATCGAAAAATCCATGTTTCGAACCATGCATATTCGAGTATACCGTGCACAAAGTTCCTCTTCAACTCGGATTTATCGAAAAATCCATGTTTCGACCCATGCATATTCGCGTATACCGTGCACCTAGTTCCTCTTCTACTCGGATTTAGCGAAAAATCCATGTTTCAACCCGTGCATATTCGAGTATACCATGCACCAAGTTCCTCTTCTACTCGGATTTATCGAAAAATCCATGTTTCGATCCGTGCATATTCGCGTATACCATGTACCAAGTTCCTATTCTACTCGGATTTATCGAAAAATCCATGTGTCGACCCGTGCATATTCGCGTATACCATGCACCAAGTTCCTCTTCTACTCGGATTTACCGAAAAATCCATGTTTCGACCTGTGCATATTCGCGTATACCATGCACCAAGTTCCTCTTCTACAAGGATTTATCGAAAAATCCATGTGTCGACCCGTGCATATTTGCATATACCATCCACCAAGTTCCTCTTCTACTCGGATTTTTCGAAAAATCCATGTGTCGACCCGTGCATATTCGCGTATAGCATGCACCAAGTTCCTCTTCTACTCGGATTTATCGAAAAACCCATGTTTCGACCCATGCATATTCGTGATTCCATGAACCAAGTTCCTTTTTTACTCGGATTTATCGAAAAATCCATGTTTCGACACATGCATATTCGCGTACACCATGCACCAAGTTCCTCTTCTACTGGGATTTATCGAAAAATCCATGTTTCGAACCATGCATATTCGCGTATACCGTGCAACAAGTTCATCTTCTACTCGGCTTTATCGAAAAATCCATGTTTCGACACATGCATATTCGCGTATACCATGCACCAAGTTCCATTTCTACTCTGATTTATCGAAAAATCCATGTTTCGACCCATGCATATTCGCGTATACCGTGCACCAAGTTCCTCTTCAACCCGGATTTATAAAAAAATCCATGTTTCGACCCATGCATATTCGCGTATACCGTGCACCAAGTTCCTATTCAACCCGGATTTATCAAATAATCCATGTTCCGACCCATGCATATTCGCGTATA
>NC_039360.1:1338479-1340946 GCF_003573695.1 Papaver somniferum | reverse complement strand
TATACCATGCACCAAGTTCCTATTCTACTCGGATTTATAGAAAAATCAATGTTTTGACCCATGCATATTAGTGTATACCATGCACCAAGTTTCTCTTCCACTCGGATTTATCGGAAAATCCATGTTTCGACCCATGCATATTCGCGTATACCATGCACGAAGTTCCTCTTCTCCTCGGATTTATCGGAAAATCCATGTTTCGGCCCATGCATATTCGCGTATACCATGCACCATGTTCCTCTTCTACTCGGATTTAGCGAAAAATCACTGTTTCGACCCATGTATATTCGCGTATACCTAGCACCAAGTTCCCCTTCTACTCGGATTTATCGAAAAATCCATGTTTCCACCCATGCATATTCACGTATACCATGCACCAAGTTCCTTTTATACTCGGATTTATCGAAAAATCCATGTGTGGACCCCATGCATATTCGCGTATACCATGCACCAATTTTCTATTCTACTCGGATTTATCGAAAAATACAAGTTTCGACCCATGCATATTCGCGTATACCATGCACCAAGTTCCTCTTCTACTCAGATTTATCAAAAAATCCATGTGTCGACCCATGCATATTCGCGTATACCATGCACCAAGTTCCTCTTCCACTCGGATTTAGTGAAGAATCCATGTTTCGATCATGCATATTGGAGTATACCATGCACCAAGTTCCTCTTCTACTCCGATTTATCGAAAAATCCATGTTTCGGCCCATGCATATTCGCGTATACCGTGCATCAAGTTCCTCTTCTACCCGGATTTATCGAAAAATCCATGTTTCGAACCATGCATATTCGCGTATGCCATGCACCAAGTTCCTCTTCTACTCGGATTTATCGAAAAATCCATGTTTCGACCCATGCATATTCGCGTATACCATGCGCCAAGTTCCTCTTCTACTCGGATTTATCGGAAAATCCATGTGTCGACCCATGCATATTCGCGTATACCATGCACCAAATTCCTCTTCTACTCGGATTTATCGGAAAATCCATGTTTTGACCCATGCATATTCGTGTATACCATGAACCAAGTTCCTCTTCTACTCAGATTTTGAGAAAAATCCCTGTTTCGTCCCATGCATATCCGCGTATACCATGCACCTAGTTCCTATTCTACTCGGATTTATCGAAAAATCCATTTTTCGACCCATGCATATTCACGTATACCATGAACCAAGTTCAACTTCTACTCGGATTTATCGAGAAATCCATGTGTGGACCAATGCATATTCGCATATACCATGCACCAAGTTCCTCTTCTACCTGGATTTATCGAAAAATCCATGTTTCGACCCATGCATATTCGCGTATACCATGCATCAAGTTCCTATTCTACTCGGATTTATAGAAAAATCAATGTTTTGACCCATGCATATTCGTGTATACCATGCACCAAGTTTCTCTTCCACTCGGATTTATCGGAAAATCCATGTTTCGACCCATGCATATTCGCGTATACCATGCACCAAGTTCCTCTTCTCCTCGGATTTATCGGAATATCCATGTGTTGACCCATGCATATTCGCGTATACCATGCACCAAGTTCCTCTTCTACTCGGATTTAGCGAAAAATCAATGTTTCGACCCATATATATTCGCGTATACCTAGCACCAAGTTCCTCTTCTACTCGGATTTATCGAAAAATCCATGTTTCCACCCATGCATATTCACGTATACCATGCACCAAGTTCCTTTTATATTCGGATTTATCGAAAAATCCATGTGTGGACCCCATGCATATTCGTGTATACCATGCACCACGTTCCTATTCTACTCGGATTTATCGAAAAATCCATGTTTCGACCCATGCATATTCGCGTATACCATGCACCAAGTTCCTCTTCTACTCAGATTTATCAAAAAATCCATGTGTCGACCCATGCATATTCGCGTATACCATGCACCAAGTTCCTCTTCCACTCGGATTTAGTGAAGAATCCATGTTTCGATCATGCGTATTGGAGTATACCATGCACCAAGTTCCTCTTCTACTCCGATTTATCGAAAAATCCATGTTTCAGCCCATGCATATTCGCGTATACCGTCACCAAGTTCCTCTTCTACCCGGATTTATCGAAAAATCCATGTTTCGAACCATGCATATTCGCGTATGCCATGCACCAGTTTCTCTTCTACTCGGATTTATCGAAAAATCCATGTTTCGACCCATGCATATTCGCGTATACCATGCGCTAAGTTCCTCTTCTACTCGGATTTATCGGAAAATCCATGTGTCGACCCATGCATATTCGCGTATACCATGCACCAAATTCCTCTTCTACTCGGATTTATCGGAAAATCCATGTTTTGACCCATGCATATTCGCGTATACCATGCACCAATTTCCTCTTCTACTCGTATTTATCGGAAAATCCATGTTTCGACCCATGCATATTCGCGTATACCATGCGCCAAGTTCCTCTTCTACTCGGATTTATCGGAAAATCCATGTGTCGACCC
>NC_039360.1:1330982-1337546 GCF_003573695.1 Papaver somniferum | reverse complement strand
CTTATCGGAAAATCCATGTTTCGACCCATGCATATTCGCGTATACCGTGCACCAAGTTCCTCTTCTACTCGGATTTATTGAAAAATCCATGTGTCGACCCATGCATATTCGTGTATACCATGCACCAAGTTTCTCTTCTACTCGGATTTAGCGAAGAATCCATATTTCGACCCATGCATGTTAGAGTATACCATGCACCAAGTTCCTCTTCTACTCCAATTTATCGAAAAATCCATGTTTCGGCCCATGCATATTCACGTATACCATGCACCAACTTCCTCTTCTACTCAGATTTATCGAAGAATCCATGTTTCGATCATGCGTATTGGAATATACCATGCACCAAGTTCCTCTTCTAATCCGATTTATCGAAAAATCCATGTTTCATCCCATGCATATTCGCGTATACCGTCACCAAGTTCCTCTTCTACCCGGATTTATCGAAAAATCCATGTTTCGAACCATGCATATTCGCGTATGCCATGCACCAAGTTCCTCTTCTACTCGGATTTATCGGAAAATCCATGTTTCGACCCATGCATATTCGCGTATACCATGCGCCAAGTTCCTCTTCTACTCGGATTTATCGGAAAATCCATGTGTCGACCCATGCATATTCGCGTATACCATGCACCAAATTCCTCTTCTACTCGGATTTATCGGAAAATCCATGTTTTGACCCATGCATATTCGCGTATACCATGCACCAAGTTACTCTTCTACTCGGATTTAACGAAAAATCTCTGTTTCTTCCAATGCATATTCGCGTATACCATGCACCAATTTCCTATTCTACTCGGATTTATCGAAAAATTCATGTTTCGACCCCATGCATATTCACGTATACCATGCACCAAGTTCTTCTTCTACTCGGATTAATCGAAAATCCATGTGTGGCCCCATGCATATTCGTGTATACCATGCACCAAGTTCCTATGCTACTCGGACTTATCGGAAAATCCATGTTTCGACCCATGCATATTCGCGTATACCATGCTCCAAGTTTCTCTTCTACTCGGATTTAGCGAAGAATCCATGTTTCGACGCATGCATGTTAGAGTATACCATGCACCAAGTTCCTCTTCTACTACGATTTATCGAAAAATCCATGTTTCGACCCATGCATATTCGCGTATACCATGCACCAAGTTTCTCTTCTACTCGGATTTATTGAAAAAATCCATGTGTCGACCCATGCATATTCGCGTATACCATGCACCAAGTTTCTCTTCTACTAGGATTTATTGAAAAATTCCATGTGTCGACCCATGCATATTCGCGTATACCATGCACCAAGTTTCTCTTCTACTCGGATTTAGCGAAGAATCCATGTTTCGACGCATGCATGTTAGAGTATACCATGCACCAAGTTCCTCTTCTACTACGATTTATCGAAAAATCCATGTTTCGACCCATGCATATTCGCGTATACCATGCACCAAGTTTCTCTTCTACTAGGATTTATTGAAAAAATCCATGTGTCGACCCATGCATATTCGCGTATACCATGCACCAAGTTTCTCTTCTACTCGGATTTAGCGAAGAATCCATGTTTCGACGCATGCATGTTAGAGTATACCATGCACCAAGTTCCTCTTCTACTACGATTTATCGAAAAATCCATGTTTCGACCCATGCATATTCGCGTATACCATGCACCAAGTTTCTCTTCTACTAGGATTTATTGAAAAAATCCATGTGTCGACCCATGCATATTCGCGTATACCATGCACCAAGTTTCTCTTCTACTAGGATTTATTGAAAAATTCCATGTGTCGACCCATGCATATTCGCGTATACCATGCACCAAGTTTCTCTTCTACTCGGATTTAGCGAAGAATCCATGTTTCGACGCATGCATGTTAGAGTATACCATGCACCAAGTTCCTCTTCTACTACGATTTATCGAAAAATCCATGTTTCGACCCATGCATATTCACGTATACCGTGCACCAAGTTCCTCTTCTACTCCAATTTCTCGAAAAATCCATGTGTGGCCCCATGCATATTCGTGTATACCATGCATCAAGTTCCTATTCTACTCGGATTTATAGGAAAATCCTGGTTTCGCCCCATGCATATTCGCGTATGCCATGCACCAAGTTCCTCTTCTACTCGGATTTATCGAAAAATCCATATTTCGACCCATGCATATTCGCGTATACCATGCACCAATTTCCTCTTCTGCTCGGATTTATCCTAAAATCCATGTTTCGACCCATGCATATTCGCGTATACCATGCACCAAGTTCCTCTTCTACTCGGATTTATCGGAAAATCCATGTATCGACCCATGCATATTCACGTATACCATGCACCAAGTTCCTCTTCTACTCGTATTTTGAGAAAAAACCATGTTTTGACCCATGCATATTCGCGTATACCATGCACCAAGTTACTCTTCTACTCGGATTTAACGAAAAATCCCTGTTTCGTCCCATGCATATTCGCGTATACCATGCACCAATTTCCTATTCTACTCGGATTTATCGAAAAATCCATGTTTCGACCCCATGCATATTCACGTATACCATGCACCAATTTCCTCTTCTACTTGGATTTATCGAAAATCCATGTGTGGCCCCATGCATATTCGTGTATACCATGCACCAAGTTCCTATGCTACTCGGACTTATCGGAAAATCCATGATTCGAACCATGCATATTCGCGTATACCATGCACCAAGTTCCTCTTCTACTCGGATGTATTGAAAAATCCATGTGTCGACCCATGCATATTCGCGTATACCATGCACCAAGTTTCTCTTCTACTCGGATTTAGCGAAGAATCCATGTTTCGACCCATGCATGTTAGAGTATACCATGCACCACGTTCCTCTTCTACTCCAATTTATCGAAAAATCCATGTTTCGACCCATGCATATTCACGTATACCATGCACCAAGTTCCTCTTCTACTCGGATTTATCGAAAAATCCATGTGTGGCCCCATGCATATTCATGCATACCATGCACCAAGTTCCTATTCTACTCGGATTTGTAGGAAAATCCATGTTTCGACCCATGCATATTCGCGTATACCATGCACCAAGTTCCTCTTCTACTCAGATTTATCAAAAAATCCATGTGTCGACCCATGCATATTCGCGTATACCATGCACCAAGTTCCTCTTCCACTCGGATTTAGTGGAGAATCCATGTTTCGATCATGCATATTGGAGTATACCATGTACCGAGTTCCTCTTCTACTCCGATTTATCGAAAAATCCATGTTTCGGCCCATGCATATTCGCGTATACCGTGCAACAAGTTCCTCTTCTACCCGGATTTATCGAAAAATCCATGTTTCGAACCATGCATATTCGCGTATGCCATGCACCAAGTTCCTCTTCTACTCAGATTTATCGAAAAATCCATGTTTCGACCCATGCATATTCGCGTATACCATGCGCCAAGTTCCTCTTCTACTCGGATTTATCGGAAAATCCATGTGTCGGCCCATGCATATTCGCGTATACCATGCACCAAATTCCTCTTCTACTCGGATTTATCGGAAAATCCATGTTTTGACCCATGCATATTCGCGTATACCATGCACCAAGTTCCTCTTCTACTCGGATTTTACGAAAAATCCCTGTTTCGTCCCATGCATATCCGCGTATACCATGCACCTAGTTCCTATTCTACTCGGATTTATCGAAAAATCCATGTTTCGACCCATGCATATTCACGTATACCATGAACCAAGTTCCTCTTCTACTCGGATTTATCGAGAAATCCATGTGTGGACCAATGCATATTCGCATATACCATGCACCAAGTTCCTCTTCTACTTGGATTTATCGAAAAATCCATGTTTCGACCCATGCATATTCGCGTATACCATGCATCAAGTTCCTATTCTACTCGGATTTATAGAAAAATCAATGTTTTGACCCATGCATATTCATGTATACCATGCACCAAGTTTCTCTTCCACTCGGATTTATCGGAAAATCCATGTTTCGACCCATGCATATTCGCGTATACCATGCACCAAGTTCATCTTCTCCTCGGATTTATCGGAATATCCATGTGTTGACCCATGCATATTCGCGTATACCATGCACCAAGTTCCTCTTCTACTCGGATTTAGCGAAAAATCACTGTTTCGACCCATATATATTCGCGTATACCTAGCACCAAGTTCCTCTTCTACTCGGATTTATCGAAAAATCCATGTTTCCACCCATGCATATTCACGTATACCATGCACCAAGTTCCTTTTATACTAGGATTTATCGAAAAATCCATGTGTGGACCCCATGCATATTCGTGTATACCATGCACCAAGTTCCTATTCTACTCGGATTTATCGAAAAATCCATGTTTAGACCCATGCATATTCGCGTATACCATGCACTAAGTTCCTCTTCTACTCAGATTTATCAAAAAATCCATGTGTCGACCCATGCATATTCGCGTATACCATGCATCAAGTTCCTCTTCTACTCGGATTTATTTAAAAATCCATGTTTTGACCCATACATATTCGCATATACCATGCATCAAGTTCCTCTTCTACTCGGATTTATCGAAAAATCCATGTTTTGACCCATGCATATTCGCGTATACCATGCACCAAGTTCCACTTCTACTCGAATTTATCGAAAATCCATGTTTCGACCCATGCATACTCGCGTATACCATGCACCAAGTTCCTATTCTACTCGGATTTATAGAAAAATCAATGTTTTGACCCATGCATATTCGTGTATACCATGCACCAAGTTTCTCTTCCACTCGGATTTATCGGAAAATCCATGTTTCGACCCATGCATATTCGCGTATACCATGCACTAAGTTCCTCTTCTCCTCGGATTTATCGGAAAATCCATGTGTCGACCCATGCATATTCGCGTATACCATGCACCAAGTTCCTGTTCTACTCGAATTTATCGGAAAATCCATGTTTCAGCCCATGCATATTCGCGTATACGATGCACCAAGTTCCTCTTCTACTCGGATATAGCGAAAAATCACTGTTTCGACCCATGTATATTCGCGTATACCTAGCACCAAGTTCCTCTTCTACTCGGATTTATCGACAAATCCATGTTTCCACCCATGCATATTCACGTATACCATGCACCAAGTTCCTTTTATACTCGGATTTATCGAAAAATCCATGTGTGGACCCCATGCATATTCGCGTATACCATGCACCAAGTTCCTATTCTACTCGGATTTATCGAAAAATCCATGTTTCGACGCATGCATATTCGCGTATACCATGCACCAAGTTCCTCTTCTACTCAGATTTATCAAAAAATCCATGTGTCGACCCATGCATATTCGCGTATACCATGCACCAAGTTCCTCTTCCACTCGGATTTAGTGAAGAATCCATGTTTCGATCATGCATATTGGAGTATACCATGTACCGAGTTCCTCTTCTACTCCGATTTATCGAAAAATCCATGTTTCGGCCCATGCATATTCGCGTATACCGTGCACCAAGTTCCTCTTCTACCCGGATTTATCGAAAAATCCATGTTTCGAACCATGCATATTCGCGTATGCCATGCACCAAGTTCCTCTTCTACCCGGATTTATCGAAAAATCCATGTTTCGACCCATGCATATTCGCGTATACCATGCGCCAAGTTCCTCTTCTACTCGGATTTATCGGAAAATCCATGTGTCGGCCCATGCATATTCGCGTATACCATGCACCAAGTTCCTCTTCTACTCGGATTTTGAGAAAAATCCCTGTTTCGTCCCATGCATATCCGCGTATACCATGCACCTAGTTCCTATTCTACTCGGATTTATCGAAAAATCCATGTTTCGACCCATGCATGTTCACGTATACCATGAACCAAGTTCCTCTTCTACTCGGATTTATCGAGAAATCCATGTGTGGACCAATGCATATTCGCATATACCATGCACCAAGTTCCTCTTCTACTTGGATTTATCGAAAAATCCATGTTTCGACCCATGCATATTCGCGTATACCATGCACCAAGGTCCTCTTTTACTCGGATTATCGAAAAATCCATGTTTCGACCCATGCATATTCCCGTATACCATGCATCAAGTTCCTCTTCTACCCGGATTTATCGAAAAATCAATGTTTTGACCCATGCATATTCGTGTATACCATGCACCAAGTTTCTCTTCCACTCGGATTTATCGGAAAATCCATGTTTCGACCCATGCATATTCGCGTATACCATGCGCCAAGTTCATCTTCTCCTCGGATTTATCGGAATATCCATGTGTAGACCCATGCATATTCGCGTATACCATGCACCAAATTCCTCTTCTACTCGGATTTATCGGAAAATCCATGTTTTGACCCATGCATATTCGCGTATACCATGCACCAATTTCCTCTTCTACTCGGATTTATCGGAAAATCCATGTTTCGACCCATGCATATTCGCGTATACCATGCGCCAAGTTCCTCTTCTACTCGGATTTATCGGAAAATCAATGTGTCGACCCATGCATATTCGCGTATACCATGCACCAAATTCCTCTTCTACTCGGATTTATCGGAAAATCCATGTTTTGACCCATGCATATTCGCGTATACCATGCACCAAGTTACTCTTCT
>NC_039360.1:1330180-1330645 GCF_003573695.1 Papaver somniferum | reverse complement strand
TTCGCGTATACCATGCACCAAGTTTCTCTTCTACTCGGATTTAGCGAAGAATCCATGTTTCGACGCATGCATGTTAGAGTATACCATGCACCAAGTTCCTCTTCTACTACGATTTATCGAAAAATCCATGTTTCGACCCATGCATATTCACGTATACCGTGCACCAAGTTCCTCTTCTACTCGAATTTATCGAAAAATCCATGTGTGGCCCCATGCATATTCGTGTATACCATGCACCAAGTTCCTATTCTACTCGGATTTATAGGAAAATCCTTGTTTCGTCCCATGCATATTCGCGTATGCCATGTACCAAGTTCCTCTTCTACTCGGATTTATCGAAAAATCCATGTTTCGACCCATGCATATTCGCGTATACCATGCACCAATTTCCTCTTCTGCTCGGATTTATCCAAAAATCCATGTTTCGACCCATGCATATTCGCGTATACCATGCACCAAGTTCCT
>NC_039360.1:1328623-1329067 GCF_003573695.1 Papaver somniferum | reverse complement strand
CACCAAGTTCCTCTTCTACTCGGATTTATCGAAAAATCCATGTTTCGACCCATGCATATTCGCGTATACCATGCACCAAGGTCCTCTTCTACTCGGATTTATCGAAAAATCCATGTTTCGACCCATGCATATTCGTGTATACCATGCATCAAGTTCCTATTCTACTCGGATTTATAGAAAAATCAATGTTTTGACCCATGCATATTCGTGTATACCATGCACCAAGTTTCTCTTCCACTCGGATTTATCGAAAAATCCATGTTTTGACCCATGCATATTCGCGTATACCATGCACCAAGTTCCTCTTCTACTCGGATTTATCGGAAAATCCATGTTTCGACCCATGCATATTCGCGTATACCATGCGCCAAGTTCCTCTTCTACTCGGATTTATCGGGAAATCCATGTGTCGACCCATGCATATTCGCGTATACCATGCACCAA
>NC_039360.1:1326039-1328513 GCF_003573695.1 Papaver somniferum | reverse complement strand
TTGACCCATGCATATTCACGTATACCATGCACCAAGTTACTCTTCTACTCGGATTTAACGAAAAATCCTTGTTTCTTCCCATGCATATTCGCGTATACCATGCACCAATTTCCAATTCTACTCGGATTTATCGAAAAATTCATGTTTCGACCCCATGCATATTTACGTATACCATGCACCAAGTTCCTCTTCTACTCGGATTTATCGAAAATCCATGTGTGGCCCCATGCATATTCGTGTATACCATGCACCAAGTTCCTATGCTACTCGGACTTATTGGAAAATCCTTGTTTCGACCCATGCATATTGGCGTATACCATGCACCAAGTTCCTCTTCTACTCGGATTTAGCGAAGAATCCATGTTTCGACGCATGCATGTTAGAGTATACAATGCACCAAGTTCCTCTTCTACTACGATTTATCGAAAAATCCATGTTTCGACCCATGCATATTCGCGTATACCATGCACCAAGTTTCTCTTCTACTCGGATTTATTGAAAAAATCCATGTGTCGACCCATGCATATTCGCGTATACCATGCACCAAGTTTCTGTTCTACTCGGATTTAGCGAAGAATCCATGTTTCGACGCATGCATGTTAGAGTATACCATGCACCAAGTTCCTCTTCTACTACGATTTATCGAAAAATCCATGTTTCGACCCATGCATATTCGCGTATACCATGCACCAAGTTTCTCTTCTACTCGGATTTATTGAAAAAATCCATGTGTCGACCCATGCATATTCGCGTATACCATGCACCAAGTTTCTCTTCTACTCGGATTTAGCGAAGAATCCATGTTTCGACGCATGCATGTTAGAGTATACCATGCACCAAGTTCCTCTTCTACTACGATTTATTGATAAATGCATGTTTCGACCCATGCATATTCGCGTATACCATGCACCAAGTTTCTCTTCTACTCGGATTTATTGAAAAAATCTATGTGTCGACCCATGCATATTCGCGTATACCATGCACCAAGTTTCTCTTCTACTCGGATTTAGCGAAGAATCCATGTTTCGACGCATGCATGTTAGAGTATACCATGCACCAAGTTCCTCTTCTACTACGATTTATCGAAAAATCCATGTTTCGACCCATGCATATTCACGTATACCGTGCACCAAGTTCCTCTTCTACTCGAATTTATCAAAAAATCCATGTGTGGCCCCATGCATATTCGTGTATACCATGCACCAAGTTCCTATTCTACTCGGATTTATAGGAAAATCCTTGTTTCGCCCCATGCATATTCGCGTATGCCATGCACCAAGTTCCTCTTCTACTCGGATTTATCGAAAAATCCATGTTTCGACCCATGCATATTCGTGTATACCATGCACCAAGTTTCTCTTCCACTCGGATTTATCGAAAAATCCATGTTTTGACCCATGCATATTCGCGTATACCATGCACCAAGTTCCTCTTCTACTCGAATTTATCAAAAAATCAAAGTGTGGCCCCATGCATATTCGTGTATACCATGCACCAAGTTCCTATTCTACTCGGATTTATAGGAAAATCCTTGTTTCGCCCCATGCATATTCGCGTATGCCATGCACCAAGTTCCTCTTCTACTCGGATTTATCGAAAAATCCATGTTTCGACCCATGCATATTCGCGTATACCATGCACCAATTTCCTCTTCTGCTCGGATTTATCCAAAAATCCATGTTTCGACCCATGCATATTCACGTATACCATGCACCAAGTTTCTCTTCTACTCGGATTTATCGGAAAATCCATGTATCGACCCATGCATATTCGCGTATACCATGCACCAAGTTCCTCTTCTACTCGTATTTTGAGAATAAACCATGTTTTGACCCATGCATATTCGCGTATACCATGCACCAAGTTACTCTTCTACTCGGATTTAACGAAAAATCCTTGTTTCGTCCCATGCATATTCGCGTATACCATGCACCAATTTCCTATTCTACTCGGATTTATCGAAAAATCCATGTTTCGACCCCATGCATATTCACGTATACCATGCACCAAGTTCCTCTTCTACTCGGATTTAGCGAAGAATCCATGTTTCGACGCATGCATGTTAGAGTATACCATGCACCAAGTTCCTCTTCTACTACGATTTATCGAAAAATCCATGTTTTGACCCATGCATATTCGCGTATATCATGCACCAAGTATCTCTTCTACTCGGATTTATTGAAAAAATCCATGTGTCGACCCATGCATATTCGCGTATACCATGCACCAAGTTTCTCTTCTACTCGGATTTAGAGAAGAATCCATGTTTCGACGCATGCATGTTAGAGTATCCCATGCACCAAGTTCCTCTTCTACTACGATTTATCGAAAAATCCATGTTTCGACCCATGCATATTCGCGTATACCATGCACCAACTTCCTCTTCTGCTCGGATTTATCCAAAAATCCATGTTTCGACCCATGCATATTCGCGTATACCATGCACCAAGTTCCTCTTCTACTCGGATTTATCG